>NC_083775.1:18054472-18069472 GCF_963514075.1 Conger conger
CGAGAGCAGCACCAGGTCATCCGCAAAGAGCAGCAATTTAACTTCCGTATTGTTTAGGGGGAGTCCAGATGCTGTAGATTGTTCCAATACCACCGCTAACTCATTGATGTAGATATTGAACAGAGTTGGACTCAAGCTACAGCCCTGTCTCACCCCACGCCCCTGAGTGAAGTATTCTGAGTATTTTTTACAGCATGTTTGTTGTCCATATACACAGATTGGATTAAATCCAATCTCTCTCTCCCTGTGTCTGAGACTGTGCTCACTCACCTGAGTTTCAGCACCCTGGACAGCTCTGTCCCACTGCAGAGGCAGGGCTGCATGCAGCCACACTGCACTGGGCTGCGCTTCTTATTTATCATCACTTCTTCACCGCTATTTATACAGGGTGGGTTGAGATGCATGGGCCTGCGTTTCTGCATGGGGCTGCACTACTGCATGGGGCTGTGCTTCTGTACCGAGCTGCAATTCTGCATGGGGCTGTTTTTCTGCATGGTGCTGCATTTCTGCATGGGGCTGTGCTTCTGTACCGAGCTGCAATTCTGCATGGGGCTGTTTTTCTGCATGGTGCTGCATTTCTGCATGGGGCTGTGCTTCTGTACCGAGCTGCAATTCTGCATGGGGCTGTTTTTCTGCATGGAGCTGTTTTTCTGCATGGGGATGATATTCTGCATGTAACTGTTTTTCTGCATGGGGCTGATATTCTGCATGTAACTGTTTTTCTACATGGGGCTGATATTCTGCATGGGGCTGATTTTCTGCATGTAACTGTTTTTCTGCATGGGGCTGATATTCTGCATGTAAATGTTTTTCTGCATGGGGCTGATGTTCTGCATGCAACTGTTTTTCTGCATGGGGCTGATGTTCTGCATGGGGCTGTTTTGCTGCAGGGGGCTGATATTCTGCATGGTGCTGCTCTCTTTACCACAGTCTCAACACCCACTAACGACTCCCTCTCCTGTCTCATTTTTATTCATACAGAGCGTTTTACAGACACACAGTCACAAAGAGCTTCAAAAAGCATCCGTCACTACTGTACCCTGTAATTATTTTGAAAATAACAAGAATGATATTAAGGAACATAGGCTATGGGCGGTTTTCCTGTCACCGCATAACCCATTCATATTCATTGGCAGTTTTGTATGTGTTTTGACCTGTAACCCTTTGCAGCAAATGGCAGATTTTTTTGTGGGTTTCCAGCCTTCTCAAAGAAAGGGCTTCATTTAGGCCCAGGGGTTGTCTAAGAGAGATTTGGGGACTGGACTCAACTTGGGTGAAGAGATGACAAAGCCAGAACCATAAGCAGAGTTTATATCTGTGTTTAGACAAAAGGGAACAAGGCCTTGTCCTCAGCATAGGGATGCCAGTGGATATGACTTTAGGCAGGCAAGCAGGGCCAGTCATTACTTTAGAGTGAGAGTAGACGTAACACAGAGTACACATTTGCTTGTTCTCATTATTCCTTTAAACACCCGGGAAAATGAGATTTGATATTGCTGATTTTTTTTTCCCTGCAGTCTGCACAGACCTTCTCTGGTGTCAGGGAACAATTGTCTGTTTTTTTCCCGAATTGTTTGTGGGATTTCCAGGTCTTTGATTCCCTCAGGGAAATACACTCATGTCCAGTGCTTTGTGACAAAGCCCAGATTAACTAGCAACTTGCGTTTCCCCCGCATGAAGGCCCTTCATTTCTTTTCAATGGATGGTTTCATGGTCAATTTAACCCAGAAAGCAATATTGGAGCTTTTCTTCCTGACACCTTGTTTCCTGGCAAGATTTCTTATCCTGGGTGATTTTTGTAACATTTCTAATAAGTCTAGATTCAGTCAAAAGCTCAAAGCTACCGAAAAGGTTCAAATCAGTCAGGTTCAAATCTGATTTAACTCTCTAGGCTGATTCTAATGAATCAGCAATGCTCTCTGCCTTGGAAACAGGAAATGGTGTGGCCTGGAACTGGCTCTGTCCAGACTGGTGTCAAGTGCTTTCTTAGAAAGGGAAGTCAGTTTCTCACCAAAGAATCCCCCCAATGCAAGAAATAATATGGTCATTCACAGCAATACAATTCAATGTAACAGCCAAATGCGTGTCCAGATGAATCTACATATTTAGTGAATAGAATTAATGAAAAACATTCAGCTAGCTACCGCATTAGTCATTAGTTTAATATGAAATTTGATTTTGTAGTTGAATTTGATATCTTCCTATTGCTGCCCTATTGAGATGCAAACATTAGGAATACACAGCTACACACTTCAGCTCAGAGAGGGTATAACCTCCTCCACCAGAACTCACAGACGCTAAGAAAAGTCCTTTTGTTGCATGATATGGCACTAGACAAATCTGTGAGCTTTTACTTAGTTTGTACTGCACTTTTCCTTCACATAGTTTGGTGGTTCTGATTGAATCTAGTCCATAACAGCCATTTAACAGCTTTGTTTTTCAGGGTAAGCTCCGTGCCCGAAAGGCCCAGCGGTTGCACCCTGCTGGGAGCAGAAGCTGCCCCCTCTCTGAGCTCAGGCCAGGCCGTGTTAGAAAGGCTTCCTGATTTATAGGGCTCTAACAGCAGAACTGGGCACAGTAGAGGGATAATGGAGCGGACATGACTTAGTGTTGAGGAGGGACAAACCTTACACACCGTGCATGTGTGTGTGTATATGTGTGCCTGTTTGTGTGTGTTTGTGTGTGTCTGTGTGTGTGTGTTCATGCGTGTGTATATGTGTGCCTGTTTGTGTGTATGTGTGTGCGCGTATTTGTGTGCCTGTTTGCACACACGTGTGTGTATTTGTGTGCCTGTGTGTGTGTGTGCATGCTTATGCATGTGCATGTGTGTATTTGTGTGTGTGTGCCTGTGTGTGTGTGTGTGTGTGTATGTGTGAAAGTAAGTGTGATGCAGAAGAGCATATTGTCAGCATATCACTCTGAATCCCAGCACACTTGGCTTATGTGGCCACTGGCCTTCTGTCACAAACCATCTCATGCAGTATGTAACACATCGCTTCCTGACCACATTCAGTCTGACTGGACCAAGGGCTGGTAATCTGCCAACGCACATCCCAGGGACAGAACGAGAGGGGGAGGAGGGAGAGAGGTCTAGAAAGAGTGTTTGTTCACCAGAAAGAAAGACCTATAGAGGCAGTTCTGATGAGTGGGAGCAGAAGACACAACAGTGTGTGTGTGTGTGTGTGTGTGTGTTTGGATGTGACAAGTGTGTTTACGTCCTTGTGAGAGTGAGTGAGACTGTCTTTGTGTGTGCCCATGTTATCTGTGTGGCGGTGTGTGCGTCTCTGTGTCAGGGCGTTTGTGCGTGCGGAAGAGGCAGTGCACATAAACAACAACACATTAGCTCTGAGAATAAAGCGCCATTCCCGTGTGGGAACGGTGCTGTAGTTTCCTGCAGGCCTGCTCCACATGCACGCCTGCTCTTTTCACTGCCACACACACGTCGCTCACGGTAACGGGACAGAGCGCTTATGTAAACATGCCTGCTGCGCTCTCTCTCTCTCTTCCCCTCTCACTTGCTCTTCCTCGTTCTCTTGCCCTCTCTCTCTTGCCCTCTCTCTTCCCCCCTCTTGCTCTCTCTCTCTCTCTCTCTCTCTCTCTCTCACTAAAGAACCCACAGCTGTTGAAACAGTCAGGGGAAAAGTCAGGGAAGTGAAGGGTGATCCCCACGCAGTCTGGCTGAGGAGGCTGCACATGTGCACAGCTGCCCTCCCAACCCGGAGGATCATGGGAGGAATGAAAAGGGCTTATAACCTGACTGTCTCTGGTGTGGGCCGTTGAGGGTTGGTGGTCATGGCTTTGGATAAGCAGCTGGTCGTGGGTTTGGACCCTGGTTTGGGATTGTGGATTCCTGCCTGAATTCGGTGAGTTGGGGCCACGCGGTAGGTCTCTGGAGAGGGATGAGGGTTTGAATGTTAAGATCGATACGCTTCTCTAATGATAGGGACAATGTGCTTTGCACCTGCCTGTATGTAGCATTACAGGGCTGTTATTCTGAGACAGAATAACTACAGAACACAGTGATGAGGAAGTAACTGTGACTATTCAGTGATGAGAGTAACTGACTGCTGAGAGACGATTTACAGAACGTTATCTTTCATCAGTGTGGGAGCTCACATTATTATCGTTATAGCTATAGGTCTTGGTGTGGCCTTAACTGTGAGTGCATGGTAAAGAATAGCAGCTCTTAGTATGAAGTGATGAGAGTAACTGTGACTTTATGGTAAATAATAGCAGCTCTTAGTGTGAGGTGATGAGAGTAACTGTGACTTCATGGTAAAGAATAGCAGCTCTTAGTGTGAGGTGATGAGAGAGTAACTGTGACTTCATGGTAAAGAATAGCAGCTCTTAGTGTGAGGTGATGAGAGTAACTGTGAGTGAATGGTAAAGAATAGCAGCTCTTAGTGTGAAGTGATGACACAGCGTTTGAGTGCACAGTGTCTTGTGAAGACACTGTCAGATGGAGGGAGGTTAGAGAAGAACAGGAAGTAGCTGGGCTGACTAAAACAGGAAGGGGGCGGGGGGTGCGTGGACTGAAGGTAATTCTCTTACTCCACACTTACCCCTGCGCTTTCTGCCCCCTGTGTTTTATTTTGAGTGGAATCTCCCACAGGAAGGACAGATTGAGACTGCAGTTCAGACTTTGACTGTGTGCTTCCTCTATGTCCAGACCAGATGCTCCCTTAGTCTACAGGGAAAGGACCTTTACACCAGCCAGACATGCACTGAAAGAGCAGTCATAGAGCAACTAAATAATAATAATAATCACGATAATAATAAGAATAATAACACTGACACTGTGGAATACAATAGCCAAGCAATCAGCCCACACAGATAAATCATACAATGCTGTAAACCAGCACATACAGTGGGCTCCAGAATTATGGACACCCTTGACTGCCAATGCACAAAAAATAATTTTAAAAAATATGATTACTGAGAAACTCAAAATACGGAACGTGAAAAATACTGTACTTTTTCATTTCAATGGAACCAACCAAAATCAAACATTTATTTAATAATAGAAAATATAGATTTCACCAAAATCAAGGTTCCATAATTATTGTCACCTCTGGTTCCTGTCATGCTTGCCAAGGTTAAGGAACACATTTGGTGGGAATTTGGACAATTCCTCTATGCAGATCCTCGCAAGATCCTTCACATTCTTTGATTTGTGCTGGAACTGCCCTCTTCAGTTCCAGCCCACAGGCTTTCTATTGGATTGAGGTCTGGAGCCTGAGATAGAGGACATAGAGGTTGTTGTCACAGAACCATTTCTGTGGATTTTGAGGTATGCTTTGGGTCATTGCCTTGCTAGAAAGTCCACCTACAGCCAAGTCTCAGCCTTGTGGTAGAGGCAACCAGACTGTCAGCCAAAATTGCTTGATACTTGATGGAATCCATTATACCATTGATTTTATCAGTCATCATCAAACGGATGAATATCAGTCATGTTTACAGAGAGGAGCTCGCATGTATGCGTGCGTGAGCCTGTACGTGTGTATGTGTAGGCATGTTTAAGCTATAAATAGCAGTGATTGATGAAGTAAGATCATGGCTGGAGTGATGTAATGCTATTACAGATATGGATGAGTCACAGTGTCTGTGCTCTGTGTGGTGTGATGGCACTGACAGACGCTTTATATTCACCCTTCTGATGGCCTGCCACCCACTTACACACACACACACACACACACACACACACGGTTTTACTTTCACACATGCACACTCACACACCTGTTTAAGTTTGACTCACTCACACACTAGCGTACACACATATACCCCTGTTTCACTCTCACACACACACACACACATGCACACACACACACCTGTTTCAGTTTGACTCACTCACACACTAGCATACACACACACACCCCTGTTTCACTCTCACACAAACACACACATGCACACACACACCTGTTTCCGTTTCAGTCTCATACATTGACACACACATCCCATTGTCACACACATGCACACACACCTTTCTCTCATCTGCATGTCATCCTTTTCATTTCCTCCCTCTCTTTGACTGACTATGTCTCTCCCCCTTCTTTGTCCTCTCCCTCTCTGCTCTCTTCTCTTCCCTCTTTCTCTCTCTCTTTCAGTCAGAGAGAACAGTACTGTCAGCATCATCTCCTCTTGCAGGGCTATACGGGCTTCCTGACTCAATTTAATGTGGAAAGAGGATTTCAGCATCAGTCACTATCCTGCTGTCCCACAGAGCCAGCAACACACACAAACACACACACGCACACTCTCTCGCTCAGGATTGGCAGGTCAGAGATGCGCCCCAAGGTGAGCGTGTGCCCAGTCAATCTTTTTCATTGGTTTCTGGCAGGTGGCCGGACCAATCCACTTGCCTGTTTTGAGCTTGATGCCCCATTGAGACCAAGCCCCTCGTTTAAAAATATCAGAGTGGTCCACCCCACCTCTGCCTGGGAGGAGAGAGGAGAGACCTTACCAGGCTGGAAAGGTCAGGGTCTGTGTGTGAGTGTAGCGTAGCATAGCAGTGTCCTGCCCTCCTCTCACATAGCAACAGCTCAGCATTTGGAGTAAACACCATCCCACTCCATCACACACACTATCCCAGTGACACACACACTGCTCACTATATCTCTCTCTCTCACACACACACACACACACACTGCTCAATATACCACACACTCTGCTTACTGTATCACACACACTGGTCACTGTACCACACACACAATACATTAAAACGGAGTTCTATTGATTGGCATGACCAACAAAAGAGTGTTGCCAAGGCTTAGTAAACAATTAAAGATATTAATAACAAAAACAAACAGCAATCATTAATTATATATTGAAAGTTGATTAAAAAAACCAACGTATATACCTAAACACACATATGCAAACACTATATGTCCATTCATACACATATAATACACATGCACATGCATGTACCACGCTGTGTCTCCACTCTGTAGTTCTGTCTGAGTGATTCTGAGTGTTCTCCATTGTGTGTCTGTGTCTGTGTCTGTGTCTGTGTGTGTGTGCGCGCGCGTGTCTATGGGTGTCTTTGTCTTTGTACTCTAAGTTGGCAGCTATGTGTTGCAATGAATGTGAACCTTTGTTCTCCTGTGTGTGTGTGTGGATGTTCAGTCTGTTTCTGTCTGAGCATGCGCTCTGAGCGCGTCTGAGCGCGTCTGAACAATTCCGCATTTCGTGTCAGAGAATATGTGCGCATCCGTGTTTACGTGTAATGTATTTAATGTATGTTTTTGTGCATGCGTATGTTTAGTGTGTGCATGAGAATGCAGGTGTGTGTGTTTGTGCTTTGAGTGTGTGTCGGGGGACCCGCTGTAGGACTGCTGTTGGCAGACAGACCGTCTCTCCACCTGAGACAGCGATGATAAGGGGCTAAACTCAGACCCCCGTCCCCTCCTACACATATACACACGCATGTACCCACGCTGCACTGCACTGCTACCAAGAACCCATCCAAAGCGTCGGTTTTAATAGGCACTTTAAAAGCCCATAGGTTTTCCTGTCAGGTGAAACCAGATACACTCTCGCAGAATGAATAAGGAATTCCAGTTTGTGCTGAGATGTAACTATCGATCCAGGGCCTTGATGGATCAGGAGCTGGCCTTGCAGGTGGTTGTGGGATTGATTCCCGTGAGTGCCATTGCCATTGTAGGCTTTTGCACAGTACAGGACGTTCTGTACATTGTGCGCGAGTGTGCGTGTTCCCGCGGCTTTGTTCCAACGAAGCACGTCCAGAGATTTCTTGCACATGTGACTCTGTGTGTGCAAGTGTACATGTAAAAACCGGTTATTTCCAGTTCTGTGAACGCAGCTGGCTGAGTCCAGCTGAAAGAGGCACGCTCCTCTGCCGTGGACGCTCCCATGCCGGGGGGGGGGGGGGGCGGGGGGAGCGTTACGCGGGTCTTTCCGCTCCTCGTTTCCTTGCCGACCGGCGGCCCCGTTCGGGCAGGAAGCGTTTGAAAGCGGGGAAGCGGAAGAGAAGGTTCAGGCTCCGGTTTCACACGACAGACGGCGCGTGAGAGGCGGTTCGGAGAGTGGTCTCACGAGCGCGAAAGGAGAGAGCGAGCGAAGAGGAGGGGACGCGTGTTCGGAGGCACCTCTCCCGCCGCGTGCGTCACGCCCGCGTTGCAATGACGCGTTTCCTTGGAAACCTGGGTGTCAGAGGCCATGGTTAATAACATATTAAAATGACCTCGCTGAATGTGTGTGTGTTTACCTCCATATCAGGATCAGTGGCATTAGTTCATTTGTTTAGCAAACAAATAGGCATAGCGCTTGTGAGAGCAGAATGATTATATATATCAACCCAACCTCTCTCTCTCTCTCTCTCTCTCTCTCTCATGCTTGCGCTCCCTCTGTTTACATGGGATCTTAATAAGAGGGATGCAAGCTTCACTTAAGTGTTTTATTTTCATTCTGCCGGCGCAGAAATGTGTGCTCTTCAAATATTCACGCTGGGCCTCTTGCCCACAGCAGGGAGGTTGATAATCATTTGAGAGAAGGGGCGGGGGAGCAGCAGGGGGCTGCCCATAAAATGTGAGACTGCAGCAGCCTGTTTCTGTATTTTATATATGTTTCTGTCGTGTTGACCGTCCCTGAGTGCATTGCGTTTAGAGAAATTTCAGGTCACAGCACCGCAGCACGCCTGTGAGAGGCTGCTCCTGGGTAAACCCCGCCCCCACACTGCCTGTACAATCCGATTGGTTGATTCCGTGTGAGTGTCTTTTTTTTTTTTTTTTCACTCTACCTTTTTGGACGATTCATATGGCAACAGAAGGGATATGGCAGAAGGGCACTGTGACAGAGCTCAAAACAGCCCAATCGATTCCAGAGACGCCATTTTGGGGCAATTTCCCCATCTCCCCCCATTTCCTGTTGCTTTTACGCCGTCTTTTTGTGGGCCAGCAGGATGTGGCAGTGGGGCGTTGTGGGAAAAGGGAAAAGGAGAAAACAAAAAATCGGGTCAACTTACTGCTTAAGGCACTCTGACAGGACGGGCAGCCCCTACATTCTGTCCGTTTCCACGGCGATGCCGCCAAGGTTACCACGACTGCAGCGGCCGAAGAAATTATTCGGCAAGGGGTGGCAAGAAGGCCGACACAAAATTACACAATTTATGTCTTTCCCCAGTTTGGAGGGTGTTTTTTACTTATCAGTGCAATGCAGCAGGACCGAGTCCAGAAAGGTTTATGCAACACCTATGACGTTCCCAATGGCCCCCTCTAGTGACTGGGTACAGTATTACATAGTTTTACAAGTTTGATCTCTTCACAAAACACCATCAGGCCTAAATTTGAGCTCAGATTGTTTTTCAGTTTGAGAGCTGTCAGTGAAAATGAAAATGAATGATGGGTTGCAATGGATTATCGGCAATTATTCCCAATAACGTTAAAGTAATTTTATAAAAATAACTTAAATCATGTAAAATAATAATATTAATAACAATAAGAGAATGTATCCATAATGAAATTTTTTTTGAAATATATAAGATAAATTACTGTTCACAGTATCACAGTCAAACAGTTAAGGTTGCTTGGTTGGACAGTGTCAAAATGGCACCAAAATGTAGTTTACTATGATATTCAAAAACTGCTTTGCAATACAAATATACAATCACTTTATTAGGTAGGCCTGTACACCAGCTTGTTAATGCATTTAATCAGCCAATCATGTGGCAACAACTAAATGCATAAAAGCATGCAAATGTGGTCAAGAGCTTCAGCTGTTTTTCCAACCAAATTTCAGAATGGGGAAGAAATGCGATCCAAGTGACTTTGACTATGGAATGATGGTTTGAGTATCTCAGAAGCTAGTGATCCCCTGCGATTCTCGTGCACAACAGTCTCCAGAGTTGGTGCAAAATACAAAAAAAACAGAGAATGGTGCGAAATACAAAAAAAACATCTAGTGAGCAGCAGTTCTGCGAGCAGAACGTTGTTAATGAGAGAGGTCAGAGGAGAAGAGCCACACTGGTCAAAGCAGACAGGAAGGTGACAGTAATGCAAATTACCATGCATTACAACAGTGGTATGCAGAAGAGCCCAATAAAGTGCTCACAGAGTGTATATTATCGATGTATCGGAAGACAAGCAATAACTGCATGTTTTCTTACGTAGGGACCTACTCTGTGGGGTGCTGTTAGGAGATGGCATGCTGCTAGCCAGCGACCCTCGCTGATTGTTTACTATATAATATATGGCATATGGTATATAATATGTCTATATCAATCTCCCAAATGCACAGCACACTCCCAATTTAGCATTTGAGGCGCCTGTAACCTCACCAGACTTTTTTGAAAGAGGATAGATACAGGAAAACAACTACAAAATCCAGAATGCAGCAGCTCGTCTGGTCTTCAACCTTCCCAAATACTCACACGTCACCCCCCTGCTTACTTCCCTCCACTGGCTGCCTGTCATGGCTCGCATCAAATTCAAAACATTGGTGCTAGCCTTCCAAGCAGTTAAAGGGTCTTCCCCAGCTTATCTGCAAAAAATCATCAGACCCTACACCCCTGCCAGACCTCTTCGTTCAGCCTCCACAGGCCGCTTGGCACCTCCCCCTCTCAGAACCTCCACCTCACGCTCACGACTACTGTCTGTTCTGGCTCCACGGTGGTGGAACGAACTCCCCGTTGAGGTCAGAACTATAGAATCCCTCCCCACCTTCAAGCGCAAGCTGAAGACACACCTCTTCAAACAGCACCTCTCCCCATCCCTCCCTACCTCCCTGTGAACCTTAATTGTTGTCTCTGTGACTTGTGTATCAGTATTTTAGTTGGCTAGGTAAGCAGTGTTTGGATAGTTAACTTTGGTGACTTTTGCTCTGTTTGTTTGTTTGTTCAAAAAAAAAAAAAAAAAAAAAAAAAAAGGCCCTTGTCCTTATCTTTGTTGTACAGGTAGCAGTTGAAATTGTACTTACCTCTAGGGTCTTTCAGCGAACTTATCCCTGGTTATGGGTATGCACTTTGTTGTACGTCGCTCTGGATAAGAGCGTCTGCCAAATGCCAATAATGTAATGTAATGTAACAAAATGAACAACTCAATGATAACATTCAACAAACTTATTATTAAATGGGGTGATAGCTGTGAATTAATTTAGTACAAAGGCAAAAGCTCCTATATGTACAGACCTGTGTGTACTGTAGCTTAGAAACTTCGGGAGGGTCTGCATAGGGTCCCAGTGGCACTATACAGTCCGTTATCTCTGTGTTTGACTCTCACCACACTTGGCAGTGTGGTTCTGTCTGAGGGGGTGAGGGACGGAGATTGGGATTAACTCCCCTCTCCCCCCCAGGCTGTGTGAGGGGACAAGGTGTTCCGGACAAACTGTATCAGGACTGCAAAGACGGGGGTCCACAGGGAGACAGCCCCTCCCCCTAGCTCCTCACCAGCTGGTACACCACCCTGAACTCTTATTACACCGCTATAGAACATCAGCAACTCTCTCTCTCTCTCTCTCGCTTTCTCTACCCAACTATTCTTTCTCGCCATCTGTGTGTCTGTGTCTATGCATCTCTGCTCAGTTCAAGCCTTTATTGGCATGGGTGACAGAAAGCAAATATTGCCAGTGTAACATGCAAGCCATTCGATGTGTACACTTTAACAGTGTAAACTATGTTTCTCTCTATTTGTGAGAGCACTTGCAGCTCATGAGAATAGAGCGATACAAAGCAGGCTGTTGGATTTATGATGTCATGTCCAAATCTCAGTACCACAGTATGAGGTCATCGCTCTGTCCCTGCGGGAGGGGCAGGTGCATTCCTAATTTACCATGTCACTATCTTTCAGAAAAGGAGAATTATAAAACCATTCTTTGGGATAGTGTTTCTAAAACAAGCAAGCTTTGAATCTCTGCCCACCAAAGAAATGTGATAGATGTCTACGCAGCTAATGAAATTCAGCAAGGAACAAAATAATCATATTCCCTTCTCCTGTGTAATGCAGAATTCGAAGGGGGAAGAAAAGCCACATTGTTGTGCCGCGCTATTTTGCAAATCTAATTCACGGAGTACATTACATTTCGGTCGCAAAACGCAATGAAAAGCTGATTTAAATTCCACTCGTAACAGTTTTTCAACGTGGTATTTTGCGGTATACGTCTGATTGCAGCCTCCGCGGACCTCGCTTAACGGCAGAGCCGATTTTGTAAGGTATTACCCGAGGAGATGCCTGCGTGTGCTAGCCATTTTTACAGAACGACTGACGCAAAAATCCAATTTCCCAGCGTTTGGAACGCGTCTACGTGCACATCACGCCAGGCTGAATCTGTAATCTCGGTGTCATTTTGTCACAAGGCCAGTGCTATTCGCACTCACTGCACAGGCAGATTCGGAAACGCATCTCGCCAATCAAATCATCAACCTCCATGTAGTGCGTCACCGCTCTGTCCCAGTTCCATGGAATGAGGGAAATATTGCTCAGGTGTAAAATCCGACTATGACCAGATTCCAGCTGTTTCAAAGCATAGCTTGAGCGTGTCAATGTTGAATATGGCACTGGTCTGACTGGTCAACTAGCTCCAAACATAGCTTGAGCTATTTTTCTCAGGAGCGGATATAGATGTTTTATCCCCCAAAAAATAAAAAAATAAAAAAATAAAAGTTTTACCTCCTTTGTCCTGCAGATGGCGCCCCGTTGAGTGAGCTTTCCTGGTCCTCCTCTCTGGCCGTGGTTGCAGTTTCCTTCTCTGGACTCTTCACCTTCATCTTCCTCATGCTGGCCTGCCTGTGCTGCAAGAAGGGGGACATCGGCTTCAAGGTGAGCTCTCCCGGTCCAGGGGGGTTTGACCCCCGGTGTAGCCACAATAAGATCCGCACAGCCGTCGGGCCCTTGAGCAATCAACTGTACGTCGTTCTGGATAAGAGCGTCTGCCAAAATGCCATTAATGTCATGTAATGTAATGTCAATGTAATATTTACCCCTCCCCCTGCTGGCCATCCAGGGAACTACCCTACAGTCACATTTTAAAATAAGAGCATCTAATCCACAAACAGGTACTATGATGTTTTTAAACATTTCTTACCCCAACACAATTAATGTAACAATGTCATGAGAGCAAAAAAACACAGACTCAAAGGTTTTATTTATGGTCTTTTGTGAATCTAAAGGCGCTATCTACAACGGCAGACATAAGTGGTGGAAGCAAGAAACTGTTCTGGCACTGGTCTACCATGAGCCGTCTCTGGAAAGGGCTTCTGGTTGGATAGTGTACTATTCTGATATTGGCTCCTCTGATGGAGCAGTGCAGTGGAAGGGGGCGGGCTCTGGAGGCTGGTTGGCCGAGCAGTGAAAGGGGGCGTGCCACACTCTGGTAATTGGCTGTGCAGTAGAAGGGGGCAGGTCACTGCTCTGGTTATTGGCTGTGCAGTGGAAGGCGGCAGGTCAGTTCTCTGGTGATTGGCTGTGCAGTGGAAGGGGGCAGGTCACTGCTCTGTTGATTGGCTGTGCAGTGGAAGGGGGTTGGCTTGCTGCTGATTTGTAAGCAGGGCGAAGGGCTGCTCAGTGATATTCAGGGAAAATGTAAAAGGTTGTTACTAAGAATAGCAGAATGATGGAGTCATGGGGGAAGACCTTGCCATAAAGAAAAGAGCAACTCACCAAGGCCTGATGCTGTGTGTGTGTGTGTGTGTGTGTGTGCAGGTTGCCGGCTCTAGCTGTTGTGCTGCCCTAGGCGAGATTGTGGAGGGGATTGGGAATAGGTAGCGACTGCGGAGATGCATCTCACCGACTATGATTTACGCAATGCCTTCTATTTTCCCATGTTCTTTCATTTTGTTTGTTTGCCCCCAGACGATTAGTCCCCCCCGTTCATTTATGCGCATCTACGTGTTTGCGTGTGCCTGTGCACACTGTGTGTGCGTGCATGTGTGTGTTAGCAGTTTAGCTACTGCATTTCACAATGTCAGTTTTACTCTGTTCTTAAATGTTCACTGCAGAGATGTGAGCTCACTCTGTCTCTTTCAGTCAGTATTAGTAATTCAAAGTCAAAGGCTTTATTGGCATAACAAAAGTATTATCCCAAACACTTCCCCATATCACACCCCTGTATAATGGCAAAACAAGGGATACTGTGAACCCCTGTTCCTCAAAACCTAGTCCCCGAGGGCTACTGGTTTTCCACTCTCCCTTTACCTGGGAGTCAGATGAGTAGACAGTATGGCTGATGAGTAAAGAAAACCAGGGCCGGATTTGGATTTATGGGCTAGATTTGACCTCCTGTAAACTCACTGAGCTGAAGACCAAAGCTTCCCAGCCTGGAGAGCTTAACACACACTTACTCAATCACCTTCTGCAGTGTACCCCAAAAACCAACCCCCAAACACCTCCCCCCCAACCCCTCTGCAACACATTAGAAACACACTTCTGTAACAGTCCCCCGAAGACACCCAAAAAGACACCCCAAAACGTTTTCTGTCCGCTCCACAGAGAACAGATTGATTTATCGCTGTAATGCTGGAGAGCTGATACTGGCGAATAAGCTCTTCCTCTGTCTTCAAACTGCAGTGTGTGCTTTTTCAAGGTTTGGGGAGGTTGGGGGGGGTGGGGGAAGCAGGCGTGCTCAGAATTAAAAATCCTTGAAGCACTTTTTCGCTGAGCACAGCCCTGAGTCCTGGCTCCTGGCTGGGCTTCTACCTTTTCACAGCACAGCACTGCTAAGTGGGTCAAGTCAAAGAGGATACTGAACAGCAGGACCACAGGGTTAAAACAACACACTGGCACTTCCCAAAACAGGGTTAAAACAACACACTGGCACTTCCCAAAACAGGGTTAAAACAACACACTGGCACTTCCCAAAACAGGGTTAAAACAACACACTGGCACTTCCCAAAACAGGGTTAAAACAACACACTGGCACTTCCCAAAACAGGGTTAAAACAACACACTGGCACTTCCCAAAACAGGGTTAAAACAACACACTGGCACTTCCCAAAACAGGGTTAAAACAACACACTGGCACTTCCCAAAACAGGGTTAAAACAACACACTGGCA